>NC_053025.1:318339772-318361505 GCF_003073215.2 Triticum urartu | reverse complement strand
GGACATGGTGATGACGACGCGACGGGGCACGAAGCGGTAGAAGGTGGATTCCGGTGCACCCCTACCTGGCGCGCCAAATGTCGGATTTCGGGTTCCGGTAGACCCTTGAGGTTCGAACACTGGTGTGCGCGCGGAGATTTCGCCTCCTATCTACCTGCACCCCTCCGCCTTGCTAAGATCTAAGCTATGGAAAGAACAACACAAGAGACACAGGGTTTATACTGGTTCGGGCCACCGTTGTGGTGTAATACCCTACTCCAGTGTGTGGCGTGGTGGATTGCCTCTTGGGCTGATGATGATGAATGATACAAGGAAGAACAGCCTCGCGAGGGTCTGTCCTTGGCTGGGGCGATGAACTGCTAGGAGGAGTTCAGCCACCCTTCTCTCTCTCTCTCTGGTTGAACCTCTCTCTGGTTGAACCTCTCCTCTTTCTCTGTCAACGAACAACCCAACCTCCTCTCTCTGTGGGTGACTGGTCCTATTTATAGAGGCCCTGGTCCTCTTCCCAAATATCGAGCGGGAAGGGAGCCAACAATGGCGGGCTAATTTGAAGGGGGACAACTAGTACTAGCTACCCTGACAAAAGTAGTCTTTGCCTGCACAAAGCTCTGGTGGTGACGCCGTCTTGGGCTCCACGATGACCTCCATCTTGCAGTCTTCCTGGTCTTGGTCTCGTTGCACCGAAATGGCAACCTTTGCCCGATGCCTCGGTACTCCGCGGCTGCGCTTGCCCCCTTTGCACCAAAGAGGAAAGGAGGACACTGCGCGGGCTGGCACCCGCCTGGCGCCCTTGGTCGCCATGGCTTGCGTCACGGGCACCTCGTGAGGTACCCCGCCTTGATCTCTCCACCTCCTCGTGAGCCAGCCTGATGAGGCCGTGCCTGAGGAAGCTCCGTGTCATCCGCCCCGCGAGGCTTGGCCCCTCGCGAGGGTCTTGGGTCTGTGTTGATGAAGATAGGCCGTGCTGGGCCCCCCTTTAAGCCACGCCGCTGGCCACAGGCGGGCAAGTCTGGGGACCCCCGTTCCCAGAACGCCGACAGGCACAACCCACCTGGGTGCGCCAGGGAGCCCAGGCGGGCCCTGGTGGGTTGTGCCCTCCTCGGCCCACCTCCGGTGCCCATCTTTTGGTATATAAGTCATTTTGACCTAGAAAAAAATAAGGGGAGGACTTTTGGGATGAAGTGCTGCCGCCTCGAGGCGAAACTTGGGCAGGAGCACTTTTGCCCTCCGGCAGAGCAATTCCGCCGGGGAAACTTCCCTCCCGGAGGGGGAAATCATCGTCGTCATCATCACCAACAACTCTCCAATCTTAGGGATGGCATCTCCATCAAAATCTTCAACAGCACCATCTCCTCTCAAACCCTAGTTCATCTGTTGTACTCAATCTTGTTACCGGAACTATAGATTGGTACTTGTGGGTGACTAGTAGTGTTGATTACATCTTGTAGTTGATTACTATATGGTTTATTTGGTGGAAGATTATATGTTCAGATCCAATATGCTATTTAATACCCCTCTGATCATGAGCATGTTTATCATTTGTGAGTAGTTACCTTTGTTCTTGAGGTCACGGGAGAAATCATGTTGTAAGTAATCATGTGAATTTGATATGTGTTCGATATTTTGATAGTATGTATGTTGTGATTCCCTTAGTGGTGTCATGTGAATGTCGACTATATGACACTTCACCATATTTGGGCCTAAGGGAATGCATTGTGGAGTAGCAATTAGATGATGGGTTGTGAGAGTGACAGAAGCTTAAACCCCAGTTTATGCGCTATTCCGTAAGGGACCGATTGGATCCAAAAATTTAATGCTATGGTTAGAATTTATTCTTTATACTTTTCTCATAGTTGCGGATGCTTGCGGGAGGGTTAATCAAAAGTAGGAGGTTTTTCAAGTAAGAACAGCACCTAAGCACCGATCCACCCACATATCAAATTATAAAAGTAGCAAACACAAATTAAGCCAACATGATGAAAGTGACTAGATTAAATTTCCGTATACCCTCAAGAACGCTTTGCTTATCATAAGAGACCGTTTTGGCATGTCCTTTGCCTCAAAATGATTGGGATACCTTGCTGCACTTTTATTACTACTATCATTACTTGCCCGTTACAAATTATCTTGCTATCAAACTACTCTGCTACTTACAATTTCAACCTTGCAGACATTACCTTACCGAAAACTACTTGTCATTTCCTTCTGCTCCTCATTGGTCGACACTCTTACTTATCGAAAAGACCTACAATTGATCCCCTATACTTGTGGGTCATCAAGTCTATTTTCTGGCGCCATTGCCGGGGAGTGAAGCGCCTTTGGTAAGTGGAATTTGGTAAGGAAACATTTATATAGTGTGCTGAAATTTATTGTCACTTCTCACTATGGAAAACAATCCTTTGAGGGGTTTGTTCGGGGTATCTCTACCTCGTCCGGAACCGAAATTAGTTACCCTCAACCCACTGCACCTACTGAAAATATTGAATATGAAATTCCTTCGGGTATGATAGAATAACTGCTAGCTAATCCTTATGCAGGAGATGGAACCAAACATCCTGACATGCACTTGATATACGTAGAACAAATGTGTGGATTGTTTAAGCTTGCAGGTTTACCCGGAGATGAAGTTATGAGAAAAGTTTCCCCTTTATCTTTGAAGGGAAAAAAGCATTGGCATGGTATAGGCTATGCGATGATATTGGATCATGGAATTGGAATCGTTTGAAACTGGAGTTCCACCAAAAAAATTATCCTATGCATCTAGTTCATCGCGATCATAATTATATATATAATTTTTGGCCTCATGAAGGAGAATGTATCTCTCTAGCTTGGGGGAGTCTTAAGTCAATGTTATATTCATGCCCCAATCATGAGCTCTCAAGAGAAATTATTATTCAGAACTTTTATGCTCGGCTTTCTCGCAATGATTAAAACATGCTTGATACTTCTTGTGCGGGTTCTTTTATGAAGAAGACTATTGAATTCCGGTGGGATCTTTTGGAAAGAATTAAATGCAACTATGAAGATTGGGAACTTGACAAAGGTAAAAGGTCAGGTATTAAACTTAAGTATGATTGTGTTAAATCTTTTATGGATACCGATGCTTTTCAAAAGTTTAGCACTAAATATGGACTTGACTCTGAGATAGTAGCCTCCTTTTGTGAATCATTTGCTACTCATGTTGAACTCCCTAAGGAGAAGTGGATTAAATATCGCCCACCTATTAAACAAGAAATAAAATAACCGGTACCAGTTAAAGAAGAAACTATACTTTATAATGTTGATCCAGTTGTTCCTTCTACTTATATAGAGAAACCACCTTTCCCTGTTAGGATAAAGGAACATGCTAAAGTTTCAACTGTGGTTAACAAAAGCTATACTAGAACGCCTAAACCTGATGAACAAATTAAAGTAGAACCTAGTATTGCTATGGTTAAAGATCTCTTAGAATAATATATGGATGGGCATGTTATTTACTTATGTGAAGAAGCTCCTAGAATTGCCAAACCTGATAAAAAAGGATAAACATAGACCTATTGTTGGCATGCCCGTCATCTCAGTTAAAATAGGAGATCAATGTTATCATGGTTTATGTGACATAGGTGCTAGTGTGAGTGCTATTCCCTACACATTATATCAAGAAATTACGAATGACATAGCACCCGCAGAAATAGAAGAAATATATGTTACTATTAAACATGCTAATAGAGACACTATATCACTAATTGGGATTGTTAGAGATGTTGAAGTCTTGTGTGGGAAAATAAAATACCCTACTAATTTTCTTGTTCTTGGTTCCCCACAAGATGACTTTTGTCCCATTATCTTTGGTAGACCTTTCTTGAACACCGTTAATGCTAAGATAAATTGTAAGAAACAAACTATCGGTGTTAGTTTTGGTAATGAGTCTCATGAGTTTAATTTTTCCAAGTTTAGTAGAAATCTTCGTGAAAAGAATTTCGTAGTAAGGATGAATTAATTGGTCTTGCTTCTATTGCTGTACCACCTACTGATCCTCTAGAACAATATTTGCTAGACCATGAGAATGATTTCATATACATGAAAGAAATGAAATAGATAAAATTTTCTTTGAAAAACGTCCTCTTCTTAAAAACAATTTGCCTATTGAAACTCTAGGAGGTCCTCCTCCACCTAAAGGTGATCCTATGTTTGAATTAAAACAATTCCCAAACACTTTGAAATATGCTTATCTTGATGAAAAGAAGATATATCATGTTATTATTAGTGCTAACCTTTCAGAACATGAAAAAGAAAGATTATTGAAAGTTCTAAGGAAGCACCGAGCTACTATTGGATATACTCTTGATGATCTAAAGGGCATTAGTGCCACTCTATGTCAGCACAAAATTAATATGGAACCTGATGCTAAACCCGCTGTTGATCACCAATGTCGGTTAAATCCGAAGATGAAAGAAGTGGTAAGAACGGAAATATTAAAACTTCTGGAAGCAGGTATAATCTACCCTATAGCTGATAGTAGATGGGTAAGTCCTGTTAATTGTATTCCTAAGAAAGGAGGTATAACTGTTGTTCCTAATGATAAGAATGAACTTATTCCACAAAGAATTGTTACAGGCTATAGAATGGTAATAGATTTTAGAAAAATAAACAAAGCAACTAGAAAATATCATTACCCTTTGCCTTTTATTGATCAAATGCTTGAAATACTATCTAAGCACACACACTTTTGCTTCCTCGATGGATATTCTGGCTTTTCACAAATACCTATTTCTCAACCTGATCAAGAAAAGACCACTTTTACTTGTCCCTTTGGAACCTATGCTTATAGACGTATGCCTTTTGGTTTATGTAATGCACCTACTACCTTTCAAAGATGTATGACTGCTATATTCTCTGACTTCTGTGAAAAGATTGTTGAGGTTTTCATGGATGACTTGTCTGTTTATGGGAAGTCTTTTGATGATTGTTTAAGCAATCTTGATCGAGTTTTGCAGAGATGTGAACAAACAAATCTTGTCTTGAATTGGGATAAGTGCCACTTCATGGTTAATGAAGGCATTGTCTTGGGTCATAAAATTTCTAAAAGAGGTATTAAAGTGGACCAAGCTAAGGTTGATGGAAGAGAAAATGCCATGTCCTAAAGATATAAAAATTATTCGTAGTTTCTTAGATCATGCTAGTTTCTATAGGAGATTTATCAAAGATTTTTCTAAAATTTCTAGGCCTCTTACTAGTCTCTTGCAAAAGGATGTTCCTTTTGTTTTTGATGATGATTGTTTAGAAGCCTTTGAAACACTCAAGAAATCCTTAATTTCTGCACCTATTGTTCAACCACCTGATTGGAACCTGCCTTTTGAAATTATGTGTGATGCTAGTGATTATGCTGTTGGTGTTGTTCTAGGACAAAGATTTGATAAGAAATTGAATGTTATTCATTATGCTAGTAAAACTCTAGACAGTGCTCAAAGAAATTATGCTACTACTGAAAAAGATTTCTTAGCAGTGGTGTTTACTTATGATAAGTTTAGACCTTATATTGTTGATTCTAAAGTAACTGTTCACACAGACCATGCTGCTATTAAATATCTTATGGAAAAGAAAGATACTAAACCTAGACTTATTTGATGGGTTCTCTTGTTACAAGAATATGATTTACATATCATTGATAGAAAAGGAGTTGAGAACCCAGTAACTGATAATTTGTCTAGGCTTGAAAATGTGCTTGATGACCCACTACCTATTGATGATAGTTTTCCTGATGAGCAGTTAGCTGCAATAAATGTTTCTCACAGTACTCCTTGGTATGCTGACTATGCTAATTACATTGTTGCTAAATATTTACCACCTAGCTTTACGTACCAACAAAAGAAAAAATATTATATGATTTAAGACATTACTTTTGGGATGACCCACATCTTTATAAAGAAGGAGTAGATGGTATTATTAGACGTTGTGTACCTGAGCATGAACAGGGACAAATCCTATGGAAATGTCACTCCGAAGCTTATGGAGGGCATCATGCTGGAGATAGAACTACTCACAAGGTATTGCAATCTGGATTTTATTGGCCTACTCTCTTCAAGGATGCCCATAAGTTCGTCTTATCTTGTGATGACTATCAAAGAATAGGTAATATCGGTAAGCGTCAAGAAATGCCTATCAATTATTCACTTGTTGTTGAACCATTTGATGTTTGGGGATTTGATTACATGGGACATTTTCCTTCCTCTAATGGGTATACACATATTTTGGTTGCTGTTGATTATGTTACTAAATGGGTAGAAGATATTCCAACCAGTAGTGCTAATCACAACACCTCTATTAAGATGCTTAAGGAAGTTATTTTCCCAAGGTTTGGAGTCCCTAGATATTTCATGACTGATGGTGGTTCACACTTTATTCATGGTGCTTTCCGTAAAATGCTTGCCAACTATGATGTTAACCATAGAATTGCATCAACATATCATCCTTAGTCTAGTGGTCAAGTTGAACTTAGCAATACAGAAATAAAATTAATTTTGCAAAGGACTGTTAATAGGTCCAGGAAGAATTGGTCTAAGAAATTAAATGATGCACTTTGGGCTTATAGAACATCATATAAAAATCCTATGGGTATGTCTCCTTATAAAATGGTATATGGAAAAGCTTGTCATTTGCCTCTTGAGTTAGAACATAAAGCATTTTAGGCAATCAAAGAACTCAATTATGATTTCAAACTTGCTGGTGAAAAGAAGTTATTTGATACTCCCTCCGGTCCTTTTTACTTTGCATATAAGAATTGTCTGAAGTCAAACTTCGTAAAGTTTGACCACATTTATATGAAAAAATATTAACATCTACAATGCTAAATTTATACAATATGAAAACTAAAGTCATGACGCATCTAATGTTGTTGATTTCGCATTCTGAATGTTGGTATTTTTTTCTATAAACTTGGTCAAAGTTTACGAAGTTCGACTTCAGACAAATCTTATATGCGAACTAAAAAGGACCGGAGGGAGTATTAGCTCTCTAGATGAATGGAGAACCCAAGCTTATGAAAATGCAAAATTATTCAAAGAAAAAGTAAAAATATGGCATGACAAAAGAATTCAAAAGCGTGAGTTTAAAGTCGAAGAATATGTTCTTTTGTACAACTCTTGTTTCAGATTCTTTGCAGGAAAACTCCTCTCAAAATGGGAAGGCCCATATCTCATCGAGGAGGTTTACAAGTCTGGAGCCATCAAAATAAATAATTCCGAAGGTACTAACCCGAAGGTTTTCAATGGGCAATGAATAAAAACATTATATCTTAGGTACGCCTATTAATGTTGAAAGTAATATTGTCCAAACTTTGACACCGGAAGAACACATAAAAGAGTCCTTCCGGAACACTCCAGAATGGTGAAAATAAGGAGGTACGAGATACGGTAAGTAAACGGACTCCAAAAAATCCGCAAAAATATTTGTTATCAGTTTTGGAATATTTAAGAATTTTGGGAATAAAGAAACTTCTAGGAAGCGTCCCCTGGTGGGCACAAGATGCCCAGGTCGGTTGTGCCCACCTGGGACACCTTTCGTACTCCGTTTTTCTACCATTTGCTTGTCCTCCAAGATAAAAAAAATCTATATATACTTCCCGAACCTATTGATCACCGTATCGCGGAGAAATCCTATGTTCTCTTTTCTTGCCATTTCCAATCAGATTTATCAAGCCAAGCATCATGTCTTCCAGCTCCTCCAACATCGTGGAAGAGGATGCTTGGTTGATGAAGATCGAGTTGAAGAGAGAAGAGCCCGCAGAAGCCATCAGAGGAGATGAGAGCAAGGAGGTTACCGTAGATCAACCTTGAGTCTTCGAACAAGCGCTGCCAGCTGAGGAGGAGGAGGAGGAAGATATCCTTAAACCTTACCTTACTCATCTTACTCCTACTGAGATTGAAGCCTTTCACATCATTGAAATAGTTCGCATACAAAATAAGTATCTCACTCATGAGAATATTCTGCATCAAGAGCACATCACCCACCTCCGGAGTGTCATCCGTCGATTGGAGAATCTCTTGATCCTTAAGGATAGAACGCTTCATGACCACCATCATCTTCTTCACCACCAAAAGAAAATTGAGTATCGGGTATGGGAACTCCCCTTGGTTTCGCGAAGCTTGGGGAGGTGCCCTGGTATCGTATCATCCCACTATCCTTTTGCTTTTACTTATTTTAGTTCAATCTTTTGCTTTAGATGAATAAAAGTTAGTTCGATCATTTCTTCTTTGAGAGTTTGCTTAGTGATCTATCCTTGTAACCGTGTGCAAGTTATATAATAAATTTTAGTATGAGTTTTTGCTTTCTTTACTCTCTTGTTGCAAATAAAGAAAAGAAAGGAGAAAGGAGAAAGGTAATAAATAAAACAAAGGGTAGAAATAATGAAAAGATTATATACTGATCCTATGGTAGGTGATGGCACCACATATGGAAAAGTAAAGTAGAAAATTTTCTTAGAGATTGACAAACATAGCATTAGTCAATGATGCAACTCATGAAAGAATTAATAAGTGAAGAGAAGATTCACATATAAATATACTATCCTAGAAATCTTTCGTGATTGTGAGCCCTCATCAAAATATTATATGCCAAAATTGTTGAAGTTGGACAAGGAAAACAAAGTAATAATTTATGCTTGTTCGTATTCACATAGAAGTCATATTGTCATGGATCCTTTAACATGTGGTGCTAGCCCCCTATCTTTGCTAGCCAAAAAATCCGCACTAAGTAGAGATACTACTTGTGCATCCAAAAACCCTTAAACCTAAATCTTATTTTCAAGTGTCCACCATACCTACCTAGGGATTGAGCAAGATCCCTCAAGTAAGTTGTCATCGGTGAAAAAAGGCAATGAAAATTGCTTCTAAAAGTGTGAGATCATTTAGTGTAAGAGAAAATTGAGCGTTGCACGAACTTGTGATGGTGAAGAATAAAAGCGACAAACTGCATAATAAAGGTTGCTATCACAAGGGGCAATGTAACGTGACGTTCTTTTGCACTAAGGGATTGCGCATACAAACAAATAAGTGCATGGAAACCTCTGCTTCCCTCTGCGAAGGGCCTATCTTTTACTTTTATGCAAGAGTCAAAGGTTTTCTCTCTATTCCTTTTATTTTTCTCCTTTGGCAAGCACATGTGGTGAGGAAAGATCTAGGCACATATGTCCGGTTGAATATGGATGGCATGAGTTATTATTGTTGACATCACCCTTGAGGTGAGTACGTTGGGAGGAAAAACCATAAGCCCCTATCTTTCTATGTGCCCGGTTGAAACGTTTTGCTCATGGGTACGCGGTGAGTGTTAGCAATCATAGAAGACTATATGATGGTTGAGTACGTGGACTTGACTAAAGGCTCCGACACGTGACCCTTCCTGAAAAGATGATGAATTGTAGTTGCAAAGTTGACTGAGAACATAGTTTGTTGGTTTCTAATAGAGTTTTTGCTTTATACTTCGATTGTGTGATGAACTATTACTTATTCATGAGAAGTATATGATAAAAGTTCTATGATAAAAGTCTGATGTTTTATTTTGTTGATGTTATAATAATCAACATAATGCTTCTATGTCCGTATTTTGTTTTTATCGACACCTCTCTCTCTCTCAAAGCATGTGGACATGTTTTTCAATTTCGGTTTTCGCTTGAGGACAAACGAGGTCTAAGCTTGGGGGAGTTGATATGTCCATTTTGCATCATCTTTTATTATTGTTATTTATAATGTTTTTATCCATAATAATGCTTTTTGAAGTAATTCTAATGCCTTTTCTCTCATAATTTGCAAGGTACACACCAAGAGGGAGAATTCTGGCAGCTGGAAATCTGGACTTGGAAAAGCTATGCCAGGCCACCTATTCTGCACAACTCCAAACAAGCTGAAACTTCACGGGGATTTTTTATGGATTATTTAAGAATTATTGGATCAAATAACAACCAGAGGGGGCCCACCAGGTGGGCACAACCCAACTGGGCGCGCAAGGGAGCCCAGGCGCGCCCTGATGGGTTGTGCCCTCCTCAGCCCACCTGCGGTGCCCATCTTTTGGTATATAAGTCATTTTGACCTAGAAAAAATAAGGGGAGTACTTTCAGGACGAAGCGCCGCTGCCTCGAGGCGGAACTTGGGCAGGAGCACTTTTGCCCTCCGGTAGAGCGATTTCGCCGGGGGAACTTCCCTCCCGGAGGGAGAAATCATCGTCATCGTCATCACCAACAACTCTCCCATCTTGGTGAGGGAAATCTCCATCAACATCTTCAACAACACCATCTCCTCTCAAACCCTAGTTCATCTCTTATGTTCAATCCTGTTACCGGAACTATAGATTGGTACTTGTGGGTGACTAGTAGTGTTGATTACATCTTGTAGTTGATTACTATATGGTTTATTTGGTGGAAGATTATATGTTCAGATCCAATATGCTATTTAATACCCCTCTCATCATGAGCATGTTTATCATTTGTGTGTAGTTACCTTTGTTCTTGAGGTCACGGGAGAAATCATGTTTCAAGTAATCATGTGAATTTGATATGTGTTCGATATTTTGATAGTATGTATGTTGTTATTCCCTTAGTGGTTTCATGTGAACGTTGACTACATGACACTTCACCATATTTGGGCCTATGGGAATGCATTGTGGAGTAGCAATTAGACATGGGTTGTGAGAGTGACAAAAGCTTAAACCCCAGTTTATGCGCTATTTCGTAAGGGGCCGATGGGATCCAAAAGTTTAATGTTATTGTTAGAATTTATTCTTAATACTTTTCTCGTAGTTGCGGATGCTTGCGGGAGGGTTAACCATAAGTAGCAGGGTTTTTCAAGTAAGAACAACACCTAAGCACCGGTCCACCCACATATCAAATTATAAAAGTAGCAAACACAAATTAAACCAACATGATGAAAGTGACTAGATGAAATTCCCGTGTACCCTCAAGAACGCTTTGCTTATCATAAGAGACCGTTTTGGCCTGTCCTTTTCCTCAAAAGGATTGGGCTACCTTGCTGCACTTTTGTTACTACTATTGTTACTTGCCCGTTACAAATTATCTTGCTATCAAACTACTCTGCTACTTACAATTTCAGCACTTGCAGACATTACCTTACTGAAAACTACTTGTCATTTCCTTCTGCTCCTCGTTGGGTTCGACACTCTTACTTATCGAAAATACCTACAATTGATCCCCTATACTTGTGGGTCATCAGGGAGCGCCAGATGGCCACGGCTGAGGACATCGTCACCGTGCGGGAAGCCAAGATCCAGGAGGAAGTCGGTCGCAGGGTGGCGAAGGCTCGCGCAGATCTTGCCGACGAGTACCGCCTAAAGCTAGAGCTCCTGGAAGCCGAGGTTAAGGGCAGGACCGTCACTCTTTAAGGTGAAGCTAAACGAGACCGAGAAGCGCGAGGGGCCCGCCAAGGCAGCTCAGACTTTAGCCCAGGCTGACTTGGCCTCCACACGCGCTGACTTGCTCTCACTCCAGCGGCAGATCAATGGCGTCGCGTCCCTCACGAAGAAGAATGCGGATGAGGCGTGCCGTCAGCGGTCGCTGCAGCGTGAGCATGCTTCTATGCTCCAGGCCCTCAGGGTGAGGTCCAATCGAGCCTTGAGCACCATCTGCGAGGAGCGCGCCCCTCACCCGCGCGAGGAAGATTACGCCGGCCACCTCCGCTTCTTCACCGAGGGCGTGACGCGCCTGGAGGACCGGGTCGGGAGGGCTCAAGAGCTCGTTGAGGAGAGGAGCCGGGGCCTCCTTGGGTGGGCATTCTCATGCGTCTTCAGTCACCTCCAGAACCTCGACCCTGATACGTCTCCAACGTATCTATAATTTTTGATTGTTCCATGCTATATTATATTCTGTTTTGGACATTATTGGGCTTTATTATACACTTTTATATTATGTTTGGGACTAACCTATTAACCGGAGGCCCAGCCAAGAATTGTTGTTTTTTGCCTATTTTAGGGTTTTGCAGAAAAAGAATATCAAACGGAATCCAAACGGAATGAAACCTTCGGGAACATGATTTTCGGAATGAACATGATCCAGAGGACCTCGACCCTACATCAAGACATCAACCAGGAGGCCAAGATGTAGGGGGCGCGCCTACCCCCCCTGGGCGCGCCCTCCACCCTCGTGGGCCCCCTGTTGCTCCACCGACGTACTCCTTCCTCCTATATATACCTACTTACCCCCAAACTACCAGATACGGAGCCAAAACCCTAATTCCACCGCCGTAACTTTCTGTATCCACGAGATCCCATCTTGGGGCCTTTTCCGGAGCTCCGCCGGAGGGGGCATCGATCACGGAGGGCTTCTACATCAACACCATAGCCCTTCCGATGAAGTGTGAGTAGTTTACTTCAGACCTACGGGTCCATAGTTATTAGCTAGATGGCTTCTTCTCTCTTTTTGGATCTCAATACAAAGTTCTCCCCCTCTCTTGTGGAGATCTATTCGATGTAATTTTCTTTTGCGGTGTGTTTGTTGAGACCGATGAATTGTGGGTTTATGATCAAGTTTATCTATGAACAATATTTGAATATTCTCTGAATTCTTTTATGTATGATTGGTTATCTTTGCAAGTCTCTTCGAATTATCGGTTTGGTTTGGCCTACTAGATTGATCTTTCTTGTAATGGGAGAAGTGCTTAGCTTTGGGTTCAATCTTGCGGTGTCCTTTCCCAGTGACAGTAGGGGCAGCAAGGCACGTATTGTATTGTTGCCATCGAGGATAACAAGATGGGGTTCATTTCATATTGAATGAGTTTATCCCTCTACATCATGTCATCTTGCTTAAAGCGTTACTCTGTTCTTATGAACTTAATACTCTAGATGCATGCTGGATAGCGGTCGATGTGTGGAGTAATAGTAGTAGATGCAGGCAGGAGTCGGTCTACTTGTCTCGGACGTGATGCCTATATACATGATCATACCTAGATATTCTCATAACTATGCTCAATTCTGTCAATTGCTCAACAGTAATTTGTTTACCCACCGTGAATACTTATGCTCTTGAGAGAAGCCACTAGTGAAACCTATGGCCCTCGGGTCTATCTTCCATCATATTAATCTTCCAATACTTAGTTATTTCCTTTGCCTTTTATTTTACTTTGCATATTTATCATAAAAATACCAAAAATATTATCTTATCATATCTATCAGATCTCACTCTCGTAAGTGACCATGTAGGGATTGACAACCCCTTATCGCGTTGGTTGCGAGGATTTATTTGTTTGTGTAGGTGCGAGGGACTCGTTCGTGGCCTCCTACTGGATTGATACCTTGCTTCTCAAAAACTAAGGGAAATACTTATGCTACTTTGCTGCATCACCCTTTCCTCTTCAAGGGAAAACCAACGCAAGTGCTCAAGAGGTGGCAAGAAGGATTTCTGGTGCCATTGCCGGGGAGGTTCGCGCAAAAGTCAACATACCAAGTACCCATCACAAACCCTTATCTCCCGCATTACATTATTTTCCATTTGCCTCTCATTTTCCTCTCCCCCCCACTTCACCCTTGCCGTTTTATTCGCCCTCTCTCTCTCTGTCCTCCTCCTCTTTCTCTATTTGCCTCTTTTTTGCCCGTCTCTTGTCTGCTTGTGTGTTGGTTTGCTTGCTTGTCACGACGGCTCAAGATAATACCAAATTGTGTGACTTTGCTAACACCAACAACAATGATTTTATTAGCACTCTGATTGCTCCTATTACCGATGCTGAATCTTGTGAAATAATGCTGCTTTGCTGAATCTTGTCATGAAAGATCCGTTTTCCAGCCTTCCTAGTGAAGATGTCGCTACCCATCTAAACAACTTTGTTGATTTGTGTGATATGCAAAAGAAGAAAGATGTGGACAATGATATTGTTAAATTGAAGCTATTTCCGTTTTCGCTTAGAGATCGTGCTAAAGCTTGGTTTTCGTCTTTGCCTAAAAATAGTATTGATTCGTGGAATAAGTGCAAAGGTGCTTTTATCTCTAAGTATTTTCCGCCCGCTAAGATCGTCTCTCTTAGAAACGATATTATGAATTTTAAGCAACTTGATCATGAACATGTTGCACAAGCTTGGGAGAGGATCAAATTAATGATACGTAATTGCCCCACGCATGGTTTGAATTTGTGGATGATTATACAAAAAAATTTATGCCATATTGAATTTTGCTACTAGAAATCTTTTAGATTCGGCCGTGGGAGGCACTTTTATGGAAATCACTTTAGGAGAAGATACTAAACTCCTAGATAATATTTTGGTTTATTATTCTCAATGGCACACTGAAAGATCTACTAATAAGAAAGTGCATGCGATAGAAGAAGTTAATGTTTTGAGTGGAAAGATGGACGAACTTATGAAATTAATTGCTAATAAAAGTGTTTCTTCTGATCCTAATGATATGCCTTTGTATAATTTGATTGAGAATAATAACGAATCTATGGATGTGAATTTTGTTGGTAGGAATAACTTTGGTAACAACGTGTATAGAGGAAACTTTAATCCTAGGTTGTATCCTAGTAATTACTCTAATAATTATGGTAATTCCTACGACAATTCTTATGGAAATTATAATAAGATGCCCTCTGATTTTGAATCTAATATTAAAGAATTTATTACTTCGCAAAAGAATTTCAATGCTTTGATTGAAGAAAAATTGCTTAAGATTGATGAGTTGACTAGGAACGTTGATAGAATTTCTCTTGACGTTGATTCTTTGAAACTTAGATATATTCCACCTAAGCATGATATCAATGAGTCTCTCAAATCCATGAGAATTTCCATTGATGAGTGCAAAGAAAGAACCACTAGGATGCGTGCTAAGAAAGATTGCTTTATAAAAGTGTGTTCTTCTAGTTTCCATGATAATAAAGATGAAGATCTAAAAGTTATTGGTGTGTCCCCTATTAAATCTTTGTTTTGCAATATGAATCTTGATAATGATGGGACTGAATATGATCCACCTTTACCTAGACGGCATTCCAAAAATTCTGAGTTTTTAGATCTTGATGCTAAAATTGTTAAAAGTGGGATTGAAGAAGTCAAAACTTTAAATATTAATGAACCCACTATTTTGGATCTCAAGGAATTTAATTATGATAATTGTTCTTTGATAGATTGTATTTCCTTGTTGCAATCTGTGCTAAATTCTCCTCATGCTTATAGTCAAAATAAAGCTTTTACTAAACATATCGTTGATGCTTTGATGCAATCTTATGAAGAAAAACTTGAGTTGGAAGTTTCTATCCCTAGAAAACTTTATGATGAGTAGGAACCTACTATTAAAATTAAAATTAAAGATCATGAATGCTATGCTTTGTGTGATTTTGGTGCTAGTGTTTCCACAATTCCAAAGACTTTGTGTGATTTGTTAGGTTTCCGTGATTTTGAAGATTGCTCTTTAAACTTGCACCTTGCGAATTCCACCATTAAGAAACCTATGGGAATAATTAATGATATTCTTATTGTTGCAAATAGGAACTATGTGCCCGTAGATTTTATTGTTCTTGATATCGAATGCAATCCTTCATGTCCTATTATTCTTGGTAGACCTTTCCTTAGAACGATCGGTGCAATTATTGATATGAAGGAAGGAAATATTAGATTCCAATTTTCGTTAAGGAAAGGCATGGAACACTTTACTAGAAAGAAAATTAAATTACCTTATGAATCTATTATGAGAACCACTTATGGATTGCCTACCAAAGATGGCAATACCTAGATCAATACTTGCTTTTTATGCCTAGCTAGGGGCGTTAAACGATAGCGCTTGTTGGGAGCCAAAGATGGCAATATCTAGATCTATCCTTGCTTTTATGCCTAGCTAGGGGCGTTAAACGATAGCGCTTGTTGAGAGGCAACCCAATTTTATTTTTATTTCTGATTTTGGCTCCTGTTTAGTAATAAATAATTTATCTATCCTCTGTTTTGGTTATTTTTTTGTGTTTAATTAGTGTTTGTGCCAAGTAGAACCGTTGGGAAGACTTCGGGAAAGTCTTTTTAATCTTGCTGTAAAAAACAGAAACTTTAGCGCTCACGAGAACTGCTGCCATTTTTATTTGGAAAGTGCTATTTAGTTAATTCTTTTTGAATATGATTAATAGATAAATTCCTCATGTCCATAAATTTATTTTAGAATTTTTGGGGTTCCAGATCTTGCGTTAGCTACAGATTACTACATACTGTTCTGTTTTTGACAGATTCTGTTTTTCGTGTGTTGTTTGCTTATTTTAATGAATCTATGGCTAGTAAAATAGTTTATAAACCATAGTGAAGTTGGAATACAGTAGGTTTAACACCAATATAAATAAATAATGAGTTCATTACAGTATCTTGAAGTGGTGTTTTATTTTCTTTCGCTAACGGAGCTCACGAGATTTTCTACTTTAAGTTTTGTGTTGTGAACTTTTCAAGTTTTGGGTAAAGATTTTATGGATTATGGAACAAGGAGTGGCAAGAGCCTATTATTGGGGATGCCCATGGCACCCCGAAGATATTCTAAGGACACCTAAAAGCCAAAGCTTGGGGATGCCCCGGAAGGCATCCCCTCTTTCGTCTACTTCTATCGGTACCTTTAGTTTGAGCTATATTTTTATTCGCCACATGATATGTGTTTTGATTGGAGCGTCTTGCATTATTTGAGTCTTTATTTGTTAGTTTACCACAATAATCCTTGCTGTACACACCTTTTCGAGAGAGACACACATGATTCGGAAATTATTAGAATACTCTATGTGCTTCACTTATATCTTTTGAGTTATATAATTTTTGCTCTAGTACTTCATTTATATATTTTAGAGCACGGTGGTAGATTTGTTTTATACAAACCATTATTCTCTCATGCTTCACTTAGATTATTTTGAGAGTCTTAAATAGCATGGTAATTTAATTAAATAATTCTAATATGCTAGGTATTCAAGACTAATAAAATTTTCTTATGAGTGTGTTAAATACTATGAGAAGTTTTGAAACTTGATAATTGTTTTGAGATATGGAGATGGTGATATTAGAGTCGTGCTAGTTGAGTAGTTGTGAATTTGAGAAATGCTTGTGTTGAAGTTTGTGATTCCCGTAGCATGCACGTATGGTGAGCCGTTATGTTAAGAAGTCGGAGCATGATGTATTTATTGATTGTCTTCCTTATGAGTGGCGGTCGAGGACGAGCGATGGTCTTTTCCTACCAATCTATCCCCCTAGGAGCATGCGCGTAGTACTTTGCTTCGATAACTAATAGATTTTTGCAATAAGTATGTGAGTTCTTTATGACTAATGTTGAGTCCATGGATTATACGCACTCTCACCCTTCCACCATTGCTAGCCCTCTAATACGCGCACACCTTGCCGGTATCATACACCCACCATATACCTTCCTCAAAACAGCCACCATACCTACCTATCATGGCATTTCCATAGCCATTCCGAGATATATTGCCATGCAACTTTCCACCGTTCCGTTTACTATGACACGCTCCATCATTGTCATATTGCTTTGCATGATCATGTAGTTGACATTTAGTTGTGGCAAAGCCACCGTTCATAATTCTTTCATATGTCACTCATGATCATTGCTATCCCGGTACACCACCGGAGGCATTCATATAGAGTCATACTTTGTTCTAGTATTGAGTTGTAATCATTGAGTTGTAAATAAATAGAAGTGTGATGATCATCATTCATAGAGTATTGTCCCAAAAAAAAAGAGAAAGGCCAAAAAAAGGAAGAGCCAAATATAATATATATATATACATATACATATATATAATATAAATATAATATATAAAAGGGACAACTACTATCCTTTTTCCACACTTGTGCTTCAAAGTAGCACCATGATCTTCATGAATAGAGAGTCTCCTATGTTATCACTTTCATATACTAGTGGGAATTTTTCATTATAGAACTTGGCTTGTATATTCCAATGATGGCTTCCTCAAAATGCCCTAGGTCTTCGTGAGCAAGCAAGTTGGATGCACACCCACTAGTTTCTTTTGTTGAGCTTTCATACTTATAGCTCTAGTGCATCCGTTGCATGGCAATCCCTACTCACTCACATTGATATCTATTGATGGGCATCTCCATAGCCCGTTGATACGCCTAGTTGATGTGAGACTATCTTCTCCCTTTTTTGTCTTCTCCACAACCACCATTCTATTCCACCTATAGTGCTATGTCCATGGCTCACGCTCATGTATTGCGTGAAGATTGAAAAAGTTTGAAAATTCAAAAGTATGAAACAATTGCTTGGCTTGTCATCGGGGTTGTGCATGATTTAAATACTTTGTGTGGTGAAGATGGAGCATAGCCAGACTATATGATTTTGTAGGGATAACTTTCTTTGGCCATGTTATTTTGAAGAGACATAATTGCTTAGTTAGTATGCTTGAAGTATTATTATTTCTATGTCAATATTAAACTTTTGTCTTGAATCTTTCGGATCTGAATATTCATACCACAATTAAGAGAATTACATTGAAATTATGCCAAGTAGCATTCCACATCAAAAATTCTGTTTTTATCATTTACCTACTCGAGGACGAGCAGGAATTAAGCTTGGGATGCTTGATACGTCTCCAACGTATCTATAATTTTTGATTGTTCCATGCTATATTATATTCTATTTTGGACATTATTGGGCTTTATTATACACTTTTATATTATTTTTGGGACTAACCTATTAACCGGAGGCCCAGCCCAGAATTGTTGTTTTTTGCCTATTTTAGGGTTTCGCAGAAAAAGAATATCAAACGGAGTCCAAACGGAATGAAACCTTCAGGAACGTGATTTTCGGAACGAACATGATCCACAGGACTTGGACCCTACATCAAGACATCAACCAGGAGGCCACGAGGTAGGGGGGCGCGCGTACCCCCCCAGGCGCGCCCTCCACCCTCGTGGGCCCCCTGTTGCTCCACCTCCCCCCCTAGGGTGCGCCCCCTGCCTCGTGGGCCCCTCGGTGCTCCACCGATGTACTCCTTCCTCCTATATATACACACGTACGTCCAAACAATCAGAACGGGAGCCAAAAACCTAATTCCACCGCCGCAACTTTCTGTATCCACGAGATCCCATCTTGGGGCCTGTTCCGGAGCTCCGCCGGAAGAGGGCCGTCATCACGGAGGGCTTCTACATCATCCTAGCCCCTCCGATGAAGTGTGAGTAGTTTACCTCAGACCTTCGGGTCCATAGTTAGTAGCTAGATGGCTTCTTCTCTCTTTTTGGATCTCAATACAAAGTTCTCCCCCTTGTGGAGATCTATTCGATGTAATCTTCTTTTTGTGGTGTGTTTGTTGAGACCGATGAATTGTGGGTTTATGATCAAGTCTATCTATGAATAATATTTGAATCTTCTCTGAATTCTTTTATGTATGATTGGTTATCTTTGCAAGTCTCTTCGAATTATCCGTTTGGTTTGGCCAACTAGATTGGTAGTTCTTGCCATGGGAGAAGTGCTTAGCTTTGGGTTCGATCTTGCGGTGTCCTTTCCCAGTGACAGAAGGGGCAGCAGGGCACGTATTGCATCGTTGCCATCGAGGATAACAAGATGGGGTTTATTTCATATTGTATGAATAAGCATGTCATCTTGCTTAAGGCGTTACTCTGTTTTTAACTTAATACTCTAGATGCATGCTGGATAGCGGTCGATGAGTGGAGTAATAGTAGTAGATGCAAAATCGTTTCGGTCTACTTGTCACGGACGTGATGCCTATATACATGATCATTCCTAGATATTCTCATAACTATGCTCAATTCTGTCAATTGCTCAACGGTAATTTGTCCACCCACCGTAGAATACTTATGCTCTTGAGAGAAGCCACTAGTGAAACCTATGGCCCCCGGGTGTATTCTCATCATATCAATCTCCATCACTTTAATCTTGTTTTGCGTTATACTTTCCTTTACTTTTTACTTTGCATCTTTATACCAAAAAATATTATATCTATCAGATATCACTCTCGTAAGTGACCATGAAGGGATTGACAACCCCTAATCGCGTTGGTTGCGAGTAGCTATCATTTTGTGCAGGTACGAGGGACTTGAGCGTGGCCTCCTACTGGATTGATAACTTGGTTCTCAAAAACTGAGGGAAATACTTACGCTACTTTGCTGCATCATCCCTTCCTCTTCGGGGAAAACCAACGCAAGCTCAAGACGTAGCAAGAAGGATTTTTGGCGCCGTTGCCGGGGAGTCTACGCAAAAAGTCAACATACCAAGTACCCATCACAATCCCTATCTCTCACATAACATTATTTGCCATTTGCCTCTCGTTTTCCTCTCCCCCACTTCACCCTTGTCGTTTTATTCGTCCTCTCTCTCTATCCTCCCTCTCTATTTGCCTCTTTTCCCTTGCCATGTCAGAACCAAAAAGAGTTGGGGGTTCTCTCCCAAGTTCTAGTGCTTTAGACAATCCTGCTATCTTATCTAAACTCATAAATCGGAATGCCATAGAACAACTTGCCGGAGTTATCAATGAGAACCTTAGTAATTTTGATGAAGATGATTCTGGAATTTTTCGTTATTTACTTGATGAATCTTTGAAAGATGCTTGGGATAGGCTGTTAAGGATCCGGGCTAGCTATGTACCCCAATATCAAATTGAGGTTTATTTAAAAAGCTTTTATGTTGGGCTACCTGTTTCGTTCAAACAAGTTTTAGATTCTATTTTCGAAGGGGGTTTCCTTGAAGGGGACCCCATAGATACCTATGAGAAGATGAAAACTATATTTGGGCACCCCATTAATGAGAAAGCTGAAATCACATCTCTCTTGCTTTCTTACCAAAACGAATCTATTAAAGAGATAAAAGCTAGCCTAGATGCCAATTTCCGCAACATTCATAATCTTTCTTATACCATTAATGGACATGTACTTTGTCAAAATAGAAAAATTAATTCCATAGATAACAAGTTTGCTCTCTTTCTCTCTAAAACCAAAGATGGCAATACCTAGATCTATCCTCGCTTTTATGCCTAGCTAGGGGCGTTAAACGATAGCGCTTGTTGGGAGGCAACCCAATTTTATTTTTATTCCTTGATTTGTGCTCCTGATTAGTAATAAATAAATTATTTAGCCTCTGTTTTGGTTGTGTTTTTTGTGTTTAATTAGTATTTGTGCCAAGTAGAACCGTTGGGAAGACTTGGGGAAAGTCTTGTTGAACTTTCTGTAAAAAACAGAAACTTTAGCGCTCACGAGAACTTCTGTCATTTTTATTTAGGAGTGATATTTAGTTAATTATTTTTTAAGATGATTAATAGATAAATTCCTCACGTCCAGAAATTTATTTTAGAATTTTTGGGGTTCCAGATCTTGCTCTAGCTACAGATTACTACAGACTGTTCTGTTTTTGACAGATTCTGTTTTTCTTGTGTTGTTTGCTTATTTTGATGAATCTATGGCTAGTAAAATAGTTTATAATCCATAGAGAAGTTGGAATACAGTAGGTTTAACACCAATATAAATAAATAATGAGTTCATAACAGTACCTTGAAGTGGTATTTTGTTTTCTTTCGCTAACTGAGCTCACGAGTTTCCTATTTTGAGTTTTGTGTTGTGAAGTTTTCAAGTTTTGGGTGAATTCTTTTGATGGACTATGGAACAAGGAGTGGAAAGAGCCTAAGCTTGGGGATGCCCATAGCACCCCCAAGATAATCCAAGGACACCAAGAAGTCAAAGCTTGGGGATGCCCCGGGAGGCATCCCCTCTTTCGTCCACTTCCATCGGTAATTTACTTGGAGCTATATTTTTATTCACCAACATGATATGTG